>NC_057808.1:299405214-299427912 GCF_018294505.1 Triticum aestivum | reverse complement strand
GGAGGCGGGGCGACGGGTTCGGGGGCCCAGCCCGGGCTGCGGCGGGCCGGCGGCGGGACGCGGTGGGGCTGGCGACGTGGCGTGCTCCGATTCGCTGGGCGCGGCGGCGGAGATGTCTGGTGGCGGCGGACACGTCCGGTGGCGGCGGGGGAAGTTGGCTAGGGTGTCATCTGCGATTGTATACGGGAGGGAATGCACTTATATAGCTAGAGGGAGCAAGGAGAGTCCAAATGAGGTGCGGTTTTTGCCCACACGATCGTGATCGAACGTCCTAGAGCATGGAAGAGAGTTTGGGGAGTTTTGGGCTGTTTAGAGAGGGGGTTTTTCTGCAACACACAAATGGACATTGCGGATGCCCAGTTAACCGTTGGAGTACCAAACGACCTCCAAATAGAACGAAACTTGACCGGTGGTCTACCGGTGGTATACCAAGGCCACTTGACAAGCCTCGGTCCATTTCGAGAACGTTTGACACCTGCTCATGAAAGAAAACAAGAGGGGTACATCGAAGGAGATAGGAGCTGTTGAGGATATAACCCTTAGAGTCACCCGCCCAGGATGGGCCGGGTTACTCATAGTGGTCATGACACGAAGCCCAGCACCAAGCTTGAAGACGGCGGGCCAAGATGGGCTTAAGACCCGGAGATGGCTTAAGGCCCATAGTGATAACCGCCATTATGGTGAAACTTGTAGTGTAAGGCAAGAACAGTTGAGAGTCCGAGCCGGACACTCTTATGAGCCGGCCGGGACTCTGAGAGCCGCTGGGCGTCAACCTCTCTATATAAAGGGACGACCCGGCGGCGGTTTAGGGACAAGTAAGATCTCGTCGAGAGCCAGGCATAGCGATTAAGCTCCCTGGTCATCAAAACCCTAATCAATACCACCTCAGCTGGACGTAGGCTTTTACCTTCACCGCAAGGGGCCGAACCAGTATAACCCCCATGTTCCTTGTCCCGTTTAACCCCTTTAAGCTTCCTAGCTGTGATGGCTCCACGACTAAGTCCAAGCACGAGGACATCTGCCGTGACAATTCCACGACAGTTGGCGCCCACCATGGGGCCAGCGCATGGTGGATTTGAGTTCTTGAAGGGCAGCTTCGAAGGGCTCAAGGGATACGCTGTGGGCCGGATGACCAAGAGTCGTCGCGGCAAGTTACATCGACGATGCAACCTGGGGCCCCGACGCCGGCTCAATCGAGTACGGGTACCGGGTCCCCTTCGGCGGAATCCACGTCTTCATTGGCAAGATTGGTGAGCTGGATCTCTACACTGATCCCATCGAGACGGCTCAGCGGGCACGACCCGCCCGGGCTCTACCTGCCTTGAAGCATGCTTTCGTGGGATGTGTCCATGGAGGACTCTCTGAAGGATCTGGATCTAGTGATGAGATGGCCGCCGGCTCTGACGGCGAGTCAGCCACGGACGAGTCAAACTCGTTGTATCAGCTTCAGGAGGGCAGGCTCAGGGGCTGTTCCGATGGCGACAGCATTCCGGACCCCTTTGAGTCGCCGAGCCGGGTTGGCATCTTCATGGCCGGTGCACAACCTGTTCATAACCCCGCCCCCGGGTCAGGAAACTCTGTGCCCTCGCCGGCTTAGGTGCTGATGGATCTCACCGACAAGATGATGGTACTGTTGACCGATACGGTCGCCCCGGCGGATCAAGTTCAGCATGACGCGGAGGTGGCACAGTTAAAGTTGGACTTAGCAAAAGCCAAAGAGGATCTGGCGGCGGAAGGGATCAGGATGGCTGCAGAGAGGGCGGCTCTCGACGCCCAGACTCAGCTGATTCAGGCACGATCTTTCCGGCTCACGATGGATCAAAACGCGTCCAATGAGATCATGAGAAGGAGGCATCAAAAGGCCGTCTCGACTCCCTCCGGTTTACGATCCTCGAAACCTCTTCAACATGCCTGGTGCAGGGCCTAGTAACCCGCCGGAGATCATAGCGCCCGGGGCTGGAACGCCAATTCAACCCCAAGTGATGGGGCCTCCCCGGGTGAACCCTACCCCGCCTCAGTATGTGCCAATACCACCGGGTCATTATGCCAACCCGTTGGAAAACATGGTCGCCGCGGCGGCACGGCTGGCCGCTCTCCCAATTGATGGTGACTCTCCAACAGCGGTTGCAACCCGCCGGGTCAGAGAACTCCTTCAGACAGCTCTGGCGCAACAAGAGGCATACTCTTATAGCCGAGACAGGATCCATTCAACCCCTCGTCCAGGCCGGAGCCCGAGTTATAGCAGACACATGGTCTCAGCGACCGGCTCAAGCAACGTCCGACGCCATGACTTGCCACCTGGCCACGGCCCGGCTCATAACAGAGCCTTTCACGCAGCAGACCAAGACAGAGTACGGCAAGAGGCGGAGCAGGTACCTCAATTGACAGCTTACCAGCCACCCCCGGCTTATCCGACGGCTTCCGCAACGTGGGTATCCCTACGAGGACTGGAGGTGTCCCTTGTTTAGTGCCGGCTCTCCGCAATGAACGTCTACCCAAGGACTTCAAAGGGCCTAGGAAGGTGCCTAATTACATGGCTGACTTACAACCCGGAGCCTGGATCGAGAGTTACGAGATGGCCATGGAATTGCTGGAGGTCAACGAAGCGGCGATGGCCAAGTACTTCACCATGATGTTAGATGGGACTGCCCGCACTTGGTTGAAAGGGCTGCCACCGAATTCTATCGGGTCTTGGGCTGAGCTGAAAGCCCGGTTCATCCAAAACTTCAAGGATACCTGTAGGCAGTCTATGTCAATTGTGGATTTGACCAACTGTAAACAGCAGGAGGGTGAGTATACGACACATTGGGTTCGCCGGGTCAAAGAGATAATACATTCATCTAATAAGATGGATGCCGGCTCTGCAGTCTTAATGTTGGAGCAGAATTGTTGTTTCCTGCCCCTAAAGATGAAACTTGGGCAGCTCAAACGCGATTGCAATGATATGGGTACGCTGATGGCGGCTCTCGTCAAGTACGCCGACTCTGATAGTACCAAGGACCCCGCGTCAGATGATGAAAGGACAGGGAAGGGAAAGAAGAACGGCAATGGAAAGGGTCCTCAGCATAACCCGGCGAACCAAGGAGGTGGCAAGCGTAAGGCCGACGGCAGCCTAGAGTTTGTGGCCAACGCCAACTCACATGGTAACAACCAGTGACGCAAGGGGAGGCCACCTCCCCGAGCCAGCGGGTCAGGCCCAACGCTCGAGCAGTTGTTGAATGAGCCTTGTCCAAGGCATGGCTCTAGGGAGAAGCCAGCTACTCATCTATGGAAAGATTGCACAATAATGAAGGCCTTTAAGAGTTCCAATGCCTTTAATGGCAACAGTGGCCCGGGCGGCGGCTCAGGCGCTGGCGGTTTTCATGGCCCGGGCGGCGACTCAAATTCCAATCCTCAGAGTGGTCAAGGGGGCTTTAATCAGCAGTCCAGCCAAGGTCATCAACAGCAGCAGAGGGGTTACCAGACCAATCCAAAGCATCTCAATGGTGGACAGTATCATGTGTTTACCACCAGTCTGTGTAAGCGAGATCAGAAGCTTCACAAGAGGGCTGTGAATGCTATTGAGCCGGCGGTTCCACGCTATTTAAGATGGTCTGAGCAGCCTATTGTGTGGAGTAGGGAGGATCACCCTCCCCGGGTTGATAATCCAGGTCACCTGGCCCTGGTGGTGGCTCCTCAGGTGGGAGGATATAAGTTCACTAAAGTGCTCATGGATGGAGGCAGCAGCATCAACATCCTCTATTATGAAACCTTCCGTCGTATGGGGTTGATTGATAAGAACCTCAGCCAGTCCAATACTATTTTCCATGGTGTGGTGCCTGGTAAGTCGGCGTATCCGGTGGGTAAGATTGAGCTGGAAGTGGCTTTTGGAGATGAGCATAACTACAGGGTGGAGAAATTAACCTTTGAGGTGGTTAAGATAAGAAGTCCATATCATGCCATATTTGGGCGACCGGCTTACGCCAAGTTCATGGCACGGCCGTGTTACGTGTATTTATAGCTCAAGATGCCGGGTCACAGTGGGACCATTACGGTTCATGGCAGCCGCAAGATAGCCTTGGAGTGTGAGGAAGGCGACGCGGCTTATGCAGAATCTGTTTGTGCAACAGAGGAGTTGAAGTTTTACAAGGACAATGTTGACCCCACAGATATGACATCTCTGAAAAAGCCGACCACGGAGCATGAGCCGGCAATGAAATTTAAATCAGCTGATGAGACTAAACTTGTTGACTTCGTTACAGGTGACTCATCTCAGCAGTTTAGCATCAGTGCCAATCTGGATCCAAAATAGTAAAGCGCGCTCATCGAGTTCATCCGTGAGAATAGGGACATTTTTGCATGGAAGCCTTCTGACATGCCAGGTGTACCTAGAGAACTCGCTGAGCACACTCTCAATATTGATCCGAAATTTAAGCCGGTCAGGCAATTCCTTCGGCGGTTTAATGAGGAGAGGCGGAAGGCCATTGGTGAGGAGGTGGCCCGGCTCTTGGCGGCCGGGTTTATTGTCGAAGTCTTTCATCCAGAATGGTTGGCTAACCCGGTGCTCGTGCTCAAGAAGAATGGCACCTGGCGGATGTGTGTGGACTACACGGACTTAAACAAGGCATGTCCGGCTGATCCTTTTGCTCTCCCCCGTATTGATCAGATCATAGATGCTACGGCGGGTTGTGAGCGCTTAAGTTTCTTGGATGCTTATTCTGGATACCATCAGATTAAAATGGCAGTTAAGGACCAGGAGAAGACGGCATTCATCACTCCCTTTGGAGCCTTCTGTTATGTGTCTATGCCTTTTGGACTCAAGAGTGCACAGGCGACTTATCAGCGTTGTGTGCAGAATTGTCTTCATAACCAGATTGGGCGTAATGTTCATGCCTATGTGGATGATACCGTGGTTAAATCCAGGGAGAAGGAGACTCTGGTAGATGAACTTAGAGAAACCTTCGATAATCTCCGGGTTTACAAGATGATGCTTAACCCGGCCAAGTGTGTTTTTGGTGTTCCCGCAGGCAAGCTCTTGGGTTTCCGGGTTTCTAACAGAGGCATTGAAGCTAACCCGGAAAAAATCAAGGCAATCACCTCTCTGGCTAAGCCGGTGTGTATAAACGACGTCCAGCGTTTGGCAGGCCGCATTGCTGCTTTGAGCCGGTTTATAAGCCGTTTGGGTGAAAAAGCCATGCCACTGTACCAGTTGATGAAGAAGACTGATGACTTTATCTGGAATGATGCTGCTAATGCTGCCTTTGAGGATTTGAAGAGACAGCTAGCTGAGCCCCCGGTCCTCGCTGCTCCGGTTGATAAGGAGCCCTTATTACTATATGTAGCTGCTAACACGCGAGCCGTCAGTGTGGTTGTGGTGCTGGAGCGCAAGGAAGAGGGTAAGGAGTATCCGGTTCAACGGCCGGTTTACTACGTCAGTGAAGTGCTCATCGAGTCCAAACAGCGATATCCACATTGGCAGAAGCTTGTTTATGGTGTGTTCATGGCAAGCCGGAAGCTTAAGCATTATTTTCAGGGTCACCCCATCACTGTGGTTAGTTCTGCTCCCCTTGGAGATATCATCCAAAACAGAGAGGCCACAGGGAGAGTGGCTAAGTGGGCTATAGAGCTTGGGCCTCATGGTCTAAAATATGTACCACGCACTGCTATTAAATCTCAAGCTTTGGTGGATTTCATCAACGATTGGACAGAGCTACAGGTGCCTGAAGAAAAGCTGGATAATACATATTGGACTATTCACTTTGATGGGTCTAGGCAATTGGAGGGCTCGGGGGCTGGAGTTGTATTGGCTTCCCCTAAAGGTGACAAATTTCATTATGTGCTACAATTGATGTTTCCTTGTACTAACAATGCGGCTGAGTATAAGGCCTTGCTCCATGGTCTTCGGATGGCTAAGTAGATGAGCTTGAGCCGGGTAAGGTGCTTCGGCGATTCAGACTTAGTGGCTCAACAAGTATCAGGCAAGTAGGATTCCAAGGACCCTCTCATGGCGGCTTATCGCCGTGAAGTCGATGCCATTGCTGGACACTTTCAGGGTTACCAAGTAGAGCACATCGATCGCAGGAAGAACGAGGCGGCTGATGCATTAAGCCGGCTAGGCTCTCAGCGAAAGCCGGTGCCGCCTAATACTTTCTTGGACATCCTGCGTAACCCTCCTGTTAAGTTACCTACAGAGGAAGATTTGGCTGTCCCTGACCCGGAGGCACAATTGGTGGCGGCTCTCCACATCACCCCAGACTGCATAGTACCATACTTGGCTTACATGACCCGGGGAGATTTGCCTGAGGATGAAACTCTGGCCAGACAAATAACCCGACGGTATAAGTCAATGGTCATTATCAATGGTGAGCTGCATCGCCGCAGTGTCACTGGAATGTTCCAGCGTTGTGTTTCCCCTGAGGAGGGTCGAGAAATCTTATGTGAGATTCACGAGGGGGATTGTGGCCATCATGCCGGCTCAAAATCCCTTGTGTCTAAGGCTTTTCGTCATGGTTTTTATTGGCTGACGGGTCATGCTGATGCGGAGGATTTGGTCAGTAAATGTGACGGTTGTCAGAAGTTCTCGCGACGGGCTCACGTGCCGGCTCAGGAGCTGAGGATGATTCCAATTACTTGGCCATTTGCGGTCTGGGGGCTTGATATGGTTGGGCCTTTTAAAAGCCAAGGATAAAAGACCCACCTCTTGGTGGCAGTTGACAAGTTCACAAAGTGGGTTGAGGCAGAGCCCGTTAGCAAGTGTGACGCAGCCACGGTGGTTCAGTTCATGAAAAGGGTGATATTTCGCTTTGGCTTTCCACACAGCATTATAACTGACAATGGGACCAATCTGTCTAAAGGCGCCATGGAGGAGTTTTGTCAACGAGAGCATATTCGCCTTGATGTTTCATCGGTGGCTCACCCTCAATCCAATGGTCAAGCTGAGAGAGCTAATCAGGAGATTTTGAAGGGTATCAAGCCCCGGCTTTTGGTCCCATTGCAACGGACACCGGGTTGTTGGGTGGAGGAGTTACCTTCCGTGTTATGGAGCATCAATACTACTCCTAATAGGTCTACAGGTTACACGTCGTTCTTCATGGTTTATGGAGCGGAAGCAGTCCTCCCTAGCGACATCCGTCATGACTCACCTCGAGTGGCGGCTTATGTGGAGGCGGATAATGAGCGGGCGCACCAAGATGCTCTTGACTTGTTGGACGAACAGCGTGATGTGGCGGCAGCTCATTAGGCGATTTACCAACAAGACCTGCACCATTATCACAGCCGCCGGGTTAAATCCCGGGTCTTCCAGGAAGGTGATCTGGTGCTCCGGCTCATCCAAGATCAAACAGAAGCACACAAGTTATCCCCGCCTTGGGAAGGGCCCTTTTTGGTCAGCAAGAACTTGCACAACGGGTCGTACTACCTTATCGACGTTCGGGAACACAAAGACTCACGCAAGTCGGAGGAAGAGACCCGTCGGCCGTGGAACATAGCTCAGCTTCGGCCTTATTACACTTGAGCCGCCGGCTCTCGTAATGTACATATTTCTATAGCCATGTATATATTATGATAAATAATAAAGCAGGACCTCTGTCCTTTCCTCCTCCAAAGGTAAAATTGTTATTTCCATTACAACATCACATGGTCACTTGGAGGTGGATCCGGCTTATGATCTATTCGAATCTAGCCGTAAACAACATGATCACTTGGGGGCTTCCTGTTCAAACTTAGGTCGTATTCGAACCAAAGAGAACATAGCTGTCGATACCCACTTGATTGGCAAAGTGCCGAGCTCATTGGGGAGTTTTCTTTGATCATATTTGAATCATAGCTCAACCCCCTTTGGGAACCGACGTGGATCGTATTCGAATCAGCGTCGTTAAACAACTCTTAAGGTCATTTGGGGGCTTCCTGTTCAAACATGGGTTGTATTCGAACCAAAGAGAACATAGCTGTCGGTACCCTCTTGATCGGCATGGCCAAAACCACTGGGGGCTATACGATCGTATTCAAATCTTAGCTTAACCCCTTTGGGACGGTTCTCTGGTCGTATTCAAACCGGAAGCTCCTAAGTTTTGGTCTCATGACTCACAACAAGTTCTTTTGATCACATCAACGGTGTGCAAGGGCGGCTTTTAATTCGCCGACTTAACTGTGAGTCACAACGTTGATAACACATAGTAAGTCTTCTTGATGCTGGTAAACCGGAGTGGAGATCTTCACCTCATTATTCGGGTTACATAAACAGGAAGTATACTTAAAGGCTTGTAAGTATGCTATTATGGTTACATCAACGATATAATTGAGGGCCAGTCTTTGGTGATTTTTGTTCACATTCCGGGTTATATATATATAAGGTCTGTGATTCTTAGTGTGGTAAGCCGCCTAGAGACTTGTGACTTGTTTTCTATGCAGGATGGTTAAAGACAACTATTCGAGCTTAAGGACAATAAATGATCAATTATGACCCGGAGAAATATAAGGAAGCAACTTCAATGGAGTTAAGCATTCAACACGTGCACGATGGCACGACAAGGTTAAAATGGTTGTCCTACTCTATTACAAGACTCCCCGAGTCCAAAAGGTGAGGCATTGTTTCAAAGGCGTAACCATGGGCCGCCTAAGAGTCAAGATGCTGGCTGGGTTGAGGCTTCCGGCTCATCCCTCTCCGCTCCTCCGGCTGTTCCCATGACCTGGAAGGTTGACGATTTGCAGTCAATGCCGCTCAAAGCTTCAAATTGAGCCTCCTCGTCAATTAACCCGGTCGGGTCAACTTCTGGGGCGAAGGTATGCTTACGAGTCGGAGGGATCAAGTTGATTGCTTTGTAGCGTGGAGTGGGGATCCTCTGATTCTCCGAGTCATAGCCCGGCTGATACTTGGTAAGATCGGTGTCATTCCCAATTGAGATAGCCACCGGGCGCACACTCTTCACACAGGCAGCAAAGTCTTGTTGATCAAAGGGAGTACCGTCTTCCTTCAGAATGGGGTATCCAAGCGCGATCTCCGCCAGGTCTAGCTCCGGGAGGAAAGCCTTGGCCCGGCTCAGAGCAGCTATGGCTCCGGCTCTTGCAGAGGCTCGTCGTAGCTCTTGGAAGCGCTGAGGAAGAACGGCAAGCCGCCGAAGTACGTCCGCTAGGTGAGTCGGAACCTCATTAGACAGGGCCACAACGGCCAAGGCACGCTGTGACCAGGTGTAGAGTTGCTCCACCAAGGTGTACACGGCCTTCAGCTTGGTCAGCACATTCTGATTGAGGTTGGCGCTTATGGGACCTGTTTAACAAAATCAGGTAAGCTGCTAGCAATAATAGGACTTATGAGACATAAAGAATGTAAACTTGTTGAAAGCCTGCAGAATGACTTACCGAAGATTGCGGCGACCATCTGTGACACATGGCGTTTTAAGCCAGAGAGTTCGGCGGTTCTCTCCGTTAGAGCAGCCTCCGCCTGTTCCGTCCGGCTGATCAAAGCAGCTTTCTCCTCGGCCCAAGTCTTCCTTTCGGTTTCAAACTTCTTCTTCAGCTTCTCTTGTGCAGCAACACTGAACTCAAATTTAGCATTGGCTTTCCGGGTCTCAGTTTCCTGAGTCTTCAGGCGGTTCTTCAGCTCAGAGATTTCAGCTTCAAAATTTTTGTAGGCAGCCTGTACAATTTCCGAGTTACAGTTTGAGTAATTATTATGAAACATTAAAGTCCCAAGGACTTTGCAAGCAAAGACACTTGGCACTTGGGGGCTAATGTATGTTGAAAGATTCAATTGAAGATTGCCGGGTTATGAAAGTAAGCCGGAAGCTAAGTCTACAACGTACTCGATCATAAGTAATAGACTTGGGGGCTAGCAGGGTAAGGATGGCTATGGAGTAAGCAAGAGAGTTGTACCTCAGATTTTTGCTGTATCTGCTTTACCATGTCAATCTCCAGGTCCCGGCTGTTGTGCACCTGATTGACATAGCCGGAGACGATATCTCCAATGCTCAAGTTAGCATAGTTGGTGACATCCAGCTTGGCCCTGCGGCGTTCTAGCAACTCTTCCTTGGCAGAGCATTTAGCCAGCGCAGTGGGTCTCCCCGGCTCGACAAATTCCGTCCGGGTGATGACAACGTCCGGGTCATCGGCCGGCTGAGCTGGGCTGGGGACCTCCGGGTTAGTGGAAGCCTCTATGACTGGATCGTCAGTTGGAGCGGTGGCTTCAGGAGCTGAGGTAGATGGCGGCTCATGAGCAGGGGCCTCCGGTTCAGTCAGGACCGGTTCTTCGACCGGTTTATTCTTCTTCGCCCTCTTGCTGAGCTTTGCTTGGGCACTGAAAGGACAAAAAGATTAGTACAAAAAACAGAAATAAGATAAGCACAAATGGGATGATTATCATTACCCGGGGGCGGTCTTGAAAGCTGGCAGGTTAGATTGCATAGAGTCACCAGAGGAAGGTGAAGTTTCCTGATAATTTGAATCAGAAGAGTTGAGCGGTTGACGAGTAACGCCTGCCAAAGGATGAAAAGGATATAAGTTGGAGATAACCTCGGTCCGGCACTTCCTTGATGCTTCGGGTAAGCCGGAGAAGAGGTCTGCGTCCTTGTTGGTCCGGGTGTGCCTCCGGCTCTCATGAATCTGTTGCTTCAAAAGAAATTGAGGATCCTGATAAGCTAAAGGATGTGAAAATCTTACTTTCCGGGTTACTCTTCGGACTTTCGGCCTTGGCAAGGACTCCGAGTCGGAGGAAAGTGTATTTACCTCTTCATTCACCAGGTTACTCGCTCCGGTGTCCTCCTGCTGATAATCAGTGTCGGTAAGGCGGGTAAGAACAGGCAAAAAAACAAAGGGAGAGCTTAAAGAATCAAGGGTTACCTCTGACTCGGAGCTATCATCCAACTGAAGCAGCTCTGAGGCGCTAGGCCTACTTCCCTTCTTACGGGGAGCGGCTTTTCTGGCGGCTTTCTTAACCTTCCTGGTCTTTTTAGCCGCTTCATGGTCATACTTGACCTTCAGAATTTATCGTTAGCCTGAAAAATACGACAAAGCTTTCTTAAGGTTCAGATGAAAACTATCAAAAGGGAAAGCAAGATGCACAGGTCAGTGGCTTACCACCGGAGCCGGGTTAGCTTTGCATAAGGGGTTTAAGCCAGTCCTTCCACAGTCAGCTAAGCTCTCATTCAAGAGAGACTTGGTCATGTCGTCCACGACGTCCTCAGGAAGATCGTTGGGGCTGTGCCGCAGAGGGTCATCTTTCCGGCCCGTGTAATCACACATTAAGCCGGGGCGGCGGCTCAAGGGGATCACCCGCCAAGAGCTCCAGACCCGGACCAGATCAATGCCGTTGAGGCCATTCCCTAGGAGAGCCTTAATCTTGTTGATGGTGGGGATCAGAGGTTGACGTTCTGCTTGAGATAGCTTATCTGGCAGGGGGTGACTGGGCTCCAGACGCAGGGCACGAAAGCCGGGCAGAGGGCTCTCGTCAGCCGGAGAAGTATCCTGGCAGTAGAACCATGTCTGGTTCCAGTCCTTCGGATGGCTTGGCGGCTCAGCATAAGGAAAGAGGCAATCTCTCCGTCGTTGAATGGAGATTCCACCAAGTTCCAAGCTCGGCCCGTTGGCGCACTCGTTCTGGCGGTTCAGATAAAACAGCTCCCTAAAGAGCAGTAGGCTGGGTTCTTCTCCAAGATAGACTTCGCAGAATACTTGAAAGTTGCAAATATTTGACACGGAGTTGGGTCCTATGTCTTGCGGCCGCAGATCGAAGAAGTTCAGAACATCTCTAAAGAATTTTGAGCCGGGAGGTGCGAAGCCCCGGCTCATGTGATCAGCAAATATCACCACCTCACCATCTCTTGGTTGAGGTCTCTCCTCCGACGGGTCAGGGGCACGATAAGACATGATATCCTTCTTGGGCAAGTAACCCGTCTTCACGAAATCAGCTAAAGTGTCATTGGTGACATTGGATCTCATCCAGTTGCACGTGATGGGTGCCTTGGGAGCTTTGGGTGGCATTGTGAAAGATGAAGCCTATGACAAAAGGAAAATGTCCGGTTCAATTATAAGCCGGCAGATGTCTACAGTTCAATACTCAAATGGCGGCTTATGAAGGGGCCTAATGACATATGGCTAAGTGCATCGGGTTATCTAAGCCGCTGAGGGCATCGTGAGTAATTCAAATTGTCTACAGCTTTATCATAAATGAGCCGGAAATTTTACAGCACGTGGTTTCTTTTAAGCCGGAAACGTGAGCCGCCATAACTAAACAGATGCCATTTTTGACTAAGTGTGGCGCAAACAAGTTTCACAGATCGCAGTAATTGTTTTGGATCAAAACGGTCGGCTAAAAAGAAAATTTTCTAGACCTAGAACTGACGTAGAAGAAGTTCATGGATTCAGAACGAGATCTTATTGCATACAAAGGGGATCTACTATCATAAAAACGGATGCGCAACGACTACCGCAGGAGCTCTGTACTACTCTTGGAACAAACGTGACTGTAGTGGAAGAACTACAGGGAATTCGAGAAGAACAGCGAAGAACAGAGGAAGAACAACGGAACCCTAATGCGGATCTACGGTGGAGAGGTGCAGGGACTTACAGATGCGGAGTTACTGCGGAGGTTCATCGCGTTTCTCTGGTCACGTCAGGTTGATGCAGCGGCCTTAGTTGGTGAAGACGAGGAAACCCGCGGCGGCGGCGGCGGAGCTCAGGCGGCAGCACAGTGGCGAGAGGAGGAAGAAGATGGAGGAGACGAGTAACTGGAGGCTCATGGGCCGGGCTATTTATAAGGTGAGGCTCATAAGTGGGCGCGAGAAACGAGGAAGCCACGGCGTGATTATCTCGCCACGAGAACGCCTCGATTTTTGGATGGCCATTAAAGATAAGATCCGTTGAGGATATGGCGGAATAAAAAAATGGACTTAATGGAAGATGACGTCATGGCGGGTTACCGGGAATCCAGAAGATGACGTCACAGCGGGTTATAACTTTCGCGCGAATATAAGCCGGAAGATTTTTTCTCAAAGGAATTGAAGATCGACATGAACCGGTTCAAATCAATCTGGGGCCTAATGTTGAGGATATAACCCTTAGAGTCACCCGCCCAGGAGGGGCCGGGTTACTCATAGTGGTCATGACACGAAGCCCAGCACCAAGCTTGAAGACAGCGGGCCAAGATGGGCTTAAGACCCGGAGATGGCTTAAGGCCCATAGTGATAACCGCCATTATGGTGAAACTTGTAGTGTAAGGCAAGAACAGTTGAGAGTCCGAGCCGGACACTCTTATGAGCCGGCTGGGACTCTGAGAGCCGCTGGGCGTCAACCTCTCTATATAAAGGTACGACCCGGCGGCGGTTTAGGGACAAGTAAGATCTCGTCGAGAGCCAGGCATAGCGATTAAGCTCCCTGGTCATCGAAACCCTAATCAATACCACCTCAACTGGATGTAGGCTTTTACCTTCACCGCAAGGGGCCGAACCAGTATAACCCCCGTGTTCCTTGTCCCGTTTAACCCCTTTAAGCTTCCTAGCTGCGATGGCTCCACGACTAAGTCCAAGCACGAGGACATCTGCCGTGACAATTCCACGACAGGAGCGCCGGATTGCAAAACGGACAACGGGGAAAATGTTCGGATGCATGAGACGAACACGTATGCAAATGCAATGCACATGATGACATGATATGAAATGCATGACATGAACAAAATGCAAAACAAAAGACAAAACCCGACCACGAGGAGAATATCATAACACATAGCCGAAAATGGCAAGAGTCGGAGTTACAAATATGGAAAGTTACATCTGGGGTGTTAAAACACTCCACCACTACGAGAGGATCTCGTCCCGAGATCTAGGACTGAAAGAACTCCGGATATTCTGAACGGAGATGGTCCTCGCGTTCCCAGGTGGCTTCCCGGTCGGAATGATGCGACCACTTCACTTTCAGGAATTTGATTGACTTGTTGCGAGTCTTGCGCTCAGTTTCTTCAAGAATAGCAACGGGGTGCTCATGATAAGACAAATCTTCTTGAAGGTCAATCTCTTCGAAGTTGATAGTGCGGTCTGGCGTCTTGAAGCACTTGCGGAGCTATGACACGTGGAACACATCGTGCACATTCGCGAAGTTAGAAGGAAGCTCAAGTTGATAGGCGAGATCGTCTCTTTTGCCAATGATCTTGAAAGGACCCACGTATCTAGGGGCAAGCTTCCCTTTGATACCGAAGTGACGAGTGCCTTTCATTGGAGAGACGCGGAGGTAGACATGGTCTCCGATCTCGAAAGCCAAATCACGGTGCTTACTATCGTAGTAACTCTTCTGACGCGATTGCGCGGCTTTGAGATTATCATGGATGACTTTACACATTTCTTCAGCTTCTGTGATTAAGTCATTGCCAAGAAGTTGGCGTTCACCAGTCTCTGACCAATTGAGAGGAGTACGGCACTTTCTGCCATAGAGAATCTCGAATGGGGCCTTGCCCGAACTCGCTTGGAAGCTGTTGTTGTAGGAGAATTCGGCATATGGAAGACAATCTTCCCATTTCATGCCAAAGGAAATGACACAAGCCCTAAGCATATCTTCAAGAATTTGATTGACTCGCTCGACTTGGCCACTAGTTTGAGGATGGAAAGCTGTGCTGAAGCGAATGTTTGTGCCCATGGCCTTCTGGAAGGAGTCCCAGAACTTAGAGGTGAAGATGCTTCCACGATCTGAAGAAATCAATTGTGGAATGCCGTGCAAAGAGACAATTCTAGAGGTGTATAGCTCTGCTAACTGAGCTGCTGTGATAGATTCTTTGATTGGAAGGAAATGAGCCACTTTAGAAAGCTTGTCGATGACAACGAAGATAGCATCATTTCCGCGCTTGGACTTTGGAAAACCAGTCACGAAGTCCATTTCGATATGATCAAACTTCCATTCTGGGATAGCAAGAGGTTGGAGGAGACGAGCTGGTCGTTGGTGTTCTGCTTTCACTCTTCGACAGACATCACATTCATTCACGAACTGAGCAATTTCTCACTTCATTCGAGTCCACCAATACGACTGCTTGGGGTCATGATACATCTTCGTACTTCCAGGATGAATGGAAAGAAGAGAATTGTGTGCCTCGTTCATAATGACTTTCCTTAGATCACCTTTAGGAACCACAATCCGGTCCTCGAAGAATAAAGTGTCTCTGCCATCAATGCGATAGCACTTGTATTTGGAAAGACCCTTGTCGATACCACGTTTCACCTTCTTCACCATGGTATCCAGGAGTTGTGCCTCACGAATTTGATCTTCCAAAGTAGGAGAGACTATGAGGTTTGCAAGAAATCCTTGAGGAACAACTTGGAGATTCAGCTTGCGGAAAGCTTCACAAAGATCCGGTTGGAATGGCTTGAGGATTAAGCTGTTGCAATAAGCCTTCCTACTTAAAGCATCTGCAATGACATTGGCCTTGCCTGGAGTATATTCAATACTCGGATTGTACTCTTGAATCATTTCGACCCATCGAGTCTGCCTGAGGTTGAGGTTGGGCTGAGTGAAGATATACTTGAGACTCTTGTGATCGGTGAATATGTCCACTTGTCTTCCCATTGTTAATGCATGGACAACTGTCGCCAACTCAAGATCGTGAGTGGGGTAGTTCTTCTCATTGGGCTTCAACTGACGAGAGGTATAGGCCACAACTTTCTTCTCTTGCATTAACACAGCACCGAGACCTTGGAGAGAAGCATCACAGAAAACTTCAAATGGCTTGGATTCATCAGGAGGAGTCAAGACAGGAGCTGTGACAAGTTTCTCTTTGAGAGTGTTGAAAGCAACGTCACACTCAGGAGACCAGACATACTTCACATGCTTCTGAAGGAGGTTGGAAAGAGGCTTTGCAATCTTAGAGAAATTCTCAACGAATCTTCGGCAATAGCTTGCAAGACCAAGAAAACTGCGGAGCTGCTTGACATTCTGAGGAGGTTCCCAATTCAAAATTGCGGACACCTTCTCGGGGTTAACTGCGATGCCTTTGGCAGAGATGATGTGACCAAGGAAAAGAACTTCATCGAGCCAAAACTCGCATTTGGAGAACTTCGCATAGAATTGATACTCTCTGAGCTTGTCGAGCACCAATCGCAAATGTTTGGCATGGTCCTTCTTATTCTTGGAGAAGACCAAGATATCATCGAGATACACCAGAATGAATTCATTGGTATAGGGGTTGAAGATGAAATTCATCATCCGAGAGAAAACTGGAGGAGCATTGACAAGGCCGAAAGACACGACAGTATATTCATAAGACCCAAAGCTTGTTCTGAATGCTGTCTTGGGAATATCTTCTTCACGAATGCGAATCTGATGATAACCCATACGGAGGTCAAGCTTGGAGAATACTTTTGCACCTTTGAGTTGCTCGAATAGCTCATTGATGTTGGGAAGTGGATACTTGTTCTTGATTGTCTTCTTGTTCAATGGACGGTAGTCGACACAAAGTCGGTCCGTGCCATCCTTCTTCTTTACAAAAAGAACACCACAACCCCATGGAGATGAACTCAGTCTGATCAAACCCAGACGCTCTTGTTCATCGAGCTGTTTCTTCAATTCCTTCAGCTCGTTGGGTCCAAGCTTGTATGGACGCTTGCAAACGGGTTCAGTGCCAGGCTCAAGATCGATAACGAACTCAACTGGCCGGTGAGGAGGCATACCCGGAAGCTCTTCTGGAAAGACATCTTGGTACTCACAAACGACTGGAATCTGAGAGATGGCATTCAATTCGCCCTTCTCATTGAGAGAAAATAACCGAATGGTTTCATCACGAGCGGCATAAATAATCACATCCTCAGAAGAGTGTGTCAATTGAAATTCCCTGACAGCACAATCAAGTTGAGCCTTGTTCTTAGAAAGCCAGTCCATCCCGAGAATAAGATCAATATCCGAGTCACCAAGAACAACTGGAGAAGACAGAAATTTATAGTTTCCCATCTTGATGGAAACATCAGGAGCAACCAAACTAGAAGTCAAAAGCTTTCCCGGAGAAACAACTTGCATAACTTTGGATAAAATCTCTATGTCAACATTGTGCTTCGATGCAAATGGGTATGACAAGAAAGAATGCGATGCACCAGTATCAAAAAGAACTTTTGCAGGAATATCATTAACAGGAAGATTACCCATTATCACATCAGTAGATTCCTCCGCTTGAGCTGCATTCATCATGTTCACCTTTGCAAACTTTGGATTATGCTTGACCACTGCATTGCTAGAAGATCTGACAGGAGGAGGAGGAGGCAGGCGCCTTTGTTTGAAGCACTTGTTAGCGTAGTGACCTTTCTGCTGACACTTGTTGCAAGTCACCTCTGAGAGTGGACGATGATAAGGAGCATTGGACTTTGGAGCTTGATTCTGAGACTTGTTCTGATAGCCAGAGTTGGAAGAGTGGGAAGAACCATGGCCACCTTTGTTCTTCTGCTGGTAAGGCTGACGAAACAGAGGAGGAGGAGGAGGCAACCAGAACTTCTGTTGCTTAGCTGCCACAAGTGAGGAAGAAGAAGACTAAACTGCGTCCCTGACTCTCTTCTTAGAAGCCTCACACTTGAGCTGAGCAGCCTCTTGCTTCAGTTCCATATTGTAGAATTGATCAAACTAAGTAGGCTCAACAAGAACGAGAGCTAACTGCAGATCCTCTCTAAGGCCACCTCTGAAGTGATAGATCATGCTCTTTTCATCAGGGACGTCTTGTTTAGCAAAGCGAGCAAGTTTCTAAAACTGGATGTTGTATTGATACATAGACATGTTGCCTTGCTTGAGATTGCGGAACTCCTCACGCTTGCTCTCAACAACACTTTGTGGAATGTGGTGCGCTTTGAAATCCCGACAGAAGTCGGTCCAAGTGATCAGACGACCTCCTCTGGAATCTTTGTATTGTTGAAACCAATCAGCAGCTTGGTCCTTGAGCTGAAAAGAAGCGAACTTGACATAGTCCTCAGGCCTGACATTGCTACATTCAAAATGCTTGTTGATGTCCACGAGCCAATCATCGGCATCCGTGGCCTCGGCACAGTAGTTGAAAGACTTGGGCTGATTTGCGAGAAACTGGTTGAGGGTAGCGAAGTGAGGCTGATTGGTGCCTTGACCTTGATTTCCTTGATTGCCTTGCCCTTGGGTGCGTTCTTGCAGGAGTTGCAGAATCATCTGAGCATTGGCGTTGGTGGCTGCCATGATAGCTTGCCATGCCTCCGGAGGCGGAGGTGGTGGCGGAGGGTTCGCTTGACTCCCTTCATTGCGATCCGGATTCTGACGCGTTGGCGGAGCCATCCTGAAGAGGGTGACATCCGTTAGCATCTTGATGGACAAATAGATAAGTAGAATCAACGGATAGAAATTGCAACATATAGTCTTCACAATAAACATTCGAACGAGGATGAACGAATGAATTCCATAGTAAATCATCACACTTCCATAAGTTGAGAAGCCACTTAGAAAAAGATATGGAATCAACATTTGATTTCGAAGCAACTCGAATACCACAATACAAAACAAAACAAAGTATTGGCTTGCAGAATAAGCCGGAACAAACATATGATAGAGATTTCGTCCGAAGTTTTCATGGTGCGGCCCACACGGGCTCAATCGTACAGCACCATCATGTACAAGGCTGTGCACATGACATACGAAGCGTCCCCGAGTCGGCATAGCCAAGGACTCTTTAAGACACTACGAGACCACTGTAAAACCAACCGTGTACAGGCGGACCACTAGACGTCGAACCCCAATCTCATATCATGCGTCTGTCGGAAAGATATCCTAAGGCTACTTGAATTCCCACTTATAAACTCCCGAAACTTTCTGGTTATGCAATCTGGTGTTGGGGATACAGGGGACACAAAATATATCACCCAAACTAGCAATCCCTAGATCCAGCTGTATCCATCCGTCAACACATAACCAAGAAACCTTCGGAAATCGTTTACCTCAACCTTCGAAAAACATCCGTTATACGAGTTATGGCAATACTCCCGAACTCCCGCCCCAGTACTGGGTGGCGTCGAGGTGATCTTACCAACAACTGCGTAAAAGAGATTTCGATGTCGGCGAAACTCAGGTATTCCAGAACTGCAACGATAAAATTGTGACGACAACACCTCGGAGCTCAACTCCCCGGGACACTGCCACAACCCCTAAATGTTAGGAGGCACCAAGAACAATGTTCTCGTCACAAAACCATCGGAACGATTCCAAGATACCCGCGTGATCCTAAAAAAAATTTAGTGAAATTTGAGGAGAGAAGAGTCAAAACTTCTACGTCAGGAGACCTCACCAGAGCGATGAAGGGACTGAGGAGTAAAAAGAATCCTACTCTCCGATATATATAATCCTAAGATTCAAAACATTTTTCTTCTAGACCCAACAATGCCAGCGATTCGATCAAGCAGGGGGCTCCTAAGTCGGGGATGGCTCTGATTACCAACTTGTAACGCCCACGATGCGGCTATATCTCCCACGTGTCGAGGCACGACTTAGAGGCATAACCGCATTGTGGTTTTGTCGCAAGAAGGGTCATCTTCACACAATCCCATGTAATGAACAAGAATGGGATAAAGAGTTGGCTTACAATCGCCACTTCACACAATACATAAATATCATTCAAACATCATCCAAAATACACACATAGACCGACTACGGTCAAGATCCAAATGAAAATAAGATAACCCCAAATGCTAGATCCCCGATTGTCCCAACTGGGCTCCACTACTGATCATCAGGAAAAGACACATAGTAACGACCACGTTCCTCATCGAACTCCCACTTGAGGTCGATCCCATCATCTGCACTGGCATCGTCGGCACCTGCAACTGTTTTGGTAGAATCTGTGAGTCACGAGGACTCAGCAATCTCACACCCGCGAGATCAAGACTATTTAAGCTTGAAGGAAAAGATGGTGTAATGAGGTGGAGCTGCAGCAGGCAATAAGCATATATGGTGGCTAACATACGCAAGAGAGAGCGAGGAGAGAAACAACGGAATGGTCTTCATCTAGTAATGACCAAGAAGTGATCCTGAACTCCTACTTACGTCATTCATAACTCAAACCGTGTTCACTTCCCGGACTCCGCCGAGAAGAGACCATCACGGCTACACACACAGTTGATGTATTTTAAATGGGTCAAGTGACAAGTTCTCTACAACCGGACATTAACAAATTCCCATCTGCCTCATAACCGCGGGCACGGCTTTCGAAACATAATACCCTGCAGGGGTGTCCCAACTTAGCCCATCATAAGCTCTCACGGTCAACGAAGGATAAACCTTCTCCCGGAAAGACCCGATCAGTCTCGGAATCCCGGTTTACAAGACATTTCAACAATGGTAAAACAAGACCAGCAAAGCCGCCCGATGTGCCGACAAATCCCGATAGGAGCTGCACATATCTCGTTCTCAGGGCAACACCGGATGAGACATCCTACGAGTAAAACCAGACCTCGAGTTTCCAAGAGGGGGCCCCGCAGTCTACTCAGTTCGGACCAACACTCGAAGGAGCACTGGCCCGGGGGGGTTAAAATAAGATGACCCTCGGGCTCGCGAAAACCCGGGGGGAAAGGCTTAGGTGGCAAATGGTAAAACCAAAGTTGGGCCTTGCTGGAGGACTTTTATTCAAGGCGAACTGTCAAGGGGGTCCCATAAATCACCCAACCGCGTAAGGAACGCAAACTCAAGGAACATAACACCGGTAAGACAGAAACTAGGGCGGAGAGAGTGGAACAAAACACCAGGCATAAGGCCGAGCCTTCCACCCTTTACCAAATATATAGATGCATTAATTAAATAAGAGATATTGTGATATCCCAACATATCCTTGTTCCAACATGGAACAAACTTCAACTTCACCTGCAACTAGCAACGCTATAAGAAGGGCTGAGCAAAAGCGATAACTTAGCCAAACAACGGTTTGCTAGGAAAAGGATGGTTAGAGGCTGACATGGCAATAGGGGAGGCATGATATAGCAAGTGATAGGTAGAGCAGCATGGCAATAGAGCGAACAACTAGCAAAGCAAAGATAGAAGTGATTTCGATGGGTGGTCATCTTGCCTGCAAGGTTCTCAGAGTTGTCGAAAGCTTGATCCTCGTAAGCGTACTCAACAGGTTCCTCGTTCACGAACTCGTCTCCCGGTCTACCCAAGACAAGAACACAAGCAACGGAACCACAATCAATCACGAGAAATGCACAAGCAACATGATGCAAAACATGTATGATATGCGAGATATGATATGCGATGCATATGCGTGCTCCGGAAGGAAAAAAGATGAACAAGGCAGTAACTTGGCAAACCGAGTATGCCACTGGAAAGATGAGATGATTTCGGTCGAAATCGATATAAAGATCACCGGAAATGGATGCACGGTTTGCAAATGGCAAGCAAAACAAGATAGCACTTAGAATGCAACAAGTAACAATGCTACAGCACTCCAACATAGCAACAAAGCATATGGCAGTAATCTACAGGAGATGCTTGACAAACGATGAACACTGAGCTACGGCTAGATCACAACATAACAAACTCAAACAAGCATGGCAAAAGTGCAAAAGATAACAGGTTCACAGACTTAGTGAAATTACTGGACATGGCAGAAAACAGCATCAGGTAGCAATGTTCAGAGCACGAAAACAACATGCTACAGGCACTTAACATGGAAAAACAAGGCATGAAAGTATTATACTAAATGCATATGACAAAAGTCCCTTAATAACAATCAGCCAAAAAGGAACAAAATATATGATGGCAAGCAGGTAAACATAGAAAGTTTCGTTATCAGGTTTCAGACTTAGCAGAGAACAGAGCATGGCAGAAATAATAATATGAAGGCATCTTGGTGAGCTTGAAGCACTCACCACAAAGCAATGCATGGCAAAACAAGCATACCTACAGAAAGCTGGCATGCTTATGAAGCTATTCATGGCAAGAACAAAAGCATAGCATGTATGGAACAACTACAACAAGCTTGGCAAAATTGAATAACACGTAAACAATCTGCCAGAAATATTTGATAGCAAAAGTAGAGCAAGATTGAGCCATGCTATGGCACTCCATAATTGCAAACAAAGGCAGGAATGGATCAATACAACAATATCTACAAAACATTCTTACTTAACATCTCCAAACTATGCATGGATCTCTCTGTAGCATCAAGTTTACATGGCAACAAAATAACAGCAGACAAAGACTTGGAGAAAATACTGCGTCTCTGAAATCAGAAACATTACGGGGCCTAGTTTGCATGCTTGTGCTAGTCACCACAGAGATCACAAAAATACATGGCATACACCACTGGAAAGATGGCATGGCATACAACAAAACACATGTAGAGCTCATGCCCATAAGATGCACGGATTAAATGCAACAAAAATAACAAATCTCCAAGTTCTGCTAAGAACCAGCAGACAACAGCAACTAGCACTCTTGCACCAAAGATTTGGGCATCAAGATGGCCTCTAATGAACATGGTGCAATTGAACAAGATGTAGAGCATCACGATACGAACAAATCGGTATATTACACGCGCGAAACGAAGCTACATGCAGAGAGTTATGGAACGTTGATCAGGTGCAAATGCTGTGAAATCTTAAAGACTTGGGAAATTTCGGGGGGTCTCGGGAAAAAGTCAACCTCGAGGAACTCCAGATCCGATCGGGGTCGGGGCCGAGCTACGCTCGCCGGAACTAGGGCGACGGGGCGGAGGAGGAGGCGGTGGCCGGCCGGAGGAGGGCGCCGGAGAGGCGGCGTCGACCG